>NW_026110851.1:0-12500 GCF_024679095.1 Eriocheir sinensis
AAGACATAATCAGTAGTGGAGTAACCCTTAAGTCCTTAATAACATGATTATCATCACGGAACTCTTACGTTAAGCATTCTTGTAAATAGTTTCCCCAAGCAACTTAGTAGAGTTATACTCCTGTAATTATTAACATCCTCTATTTCCCCTGCATTTTTATAAATAGGGATAATAACTCCAATTAACCAGTCCTCTGGAAGGTTCCCTGAGAGAGAGAGAGAGAGAGAGAGAGAGAGAGAGAGAGAGGGGCTGGGTAGGGACGGGAGACATGTCCTGGTGTCCATCAGCGACAAGGGGTCAGCTAGTCAGCGACACACACACACACACACACACACACACGTATTTATACTTAGATAATACGTAATCTTCACGGAGAAATGCTTTTAGATTTTTGATGATCTGAATTGTCTTTGAGGCTTTATAGTGACGGGAATTAAGGCTGCGAGTTAAACAGACCCTCAAGCCTATTTGCTGTTTGATGGTAAGGAGCATTAGTCACTGCCTGCCTCTGTGAAGGACAGCATTGCACACGGTATTTTCAAAGTTTAATAAGAAAAAGTGTTTCAGACTGTTTGTGATGTTTTACCTCGTCATCATCATCATCATCATGTAGAAGATATTCATTATCGCATTTCTAAATTGAATTCATGTAATCTGGTATATTTCTAACTACACTATATTATAATATAATATAATAATATACAATATTATAATTTCACGGTCACACACACACGGTACACACTGAAACGCGTCACTAACATCACCAGTGAATGCGTCACCGTGGTATAGTTGCCAGATACCGCTGCCAGGCTAAACATTCTCAAAACCATGACACTACTCTCTAGCGTCGACTGTATATATATATATATATATATATATATATATATATATATATATATATATATATATATATATATATATATATATATATATATATATATATATATATATATATATATATATATATATATATATATATATATATATATATATATATATATATATATATATATATATATATATATATATATATATATATATATATATATATATATATATATATATATATATATATATATCTATATATATATATTAATATATCTATCTATCTATTCATCTATCTATCTATCTATATATATATATATATATATATATATATATATATATATATATATATATATATATATATATATATATATATATATATATATATATATATATATATATATATAGCGCTGGGAGGCTAATTCATATGGGCCTGATGGTCGGTCCGAGCCCGTCACAGCGCAGGCAGTTGTTTATAGTGGCGCCATTATTATTGGGTCATGGTGCCCCCCGGAGCTCATTCTTGATTTCACTTGCGCTGTACATCTTCTTGAGTCCGGTTGATAGGTGGTTATCAGGAAAGCATGTGGTAGTCTTAGGCCACTCGGTGACTGAAAAATATATATATATATATATATATATATATATATATATATATATATATATATATATATATATATATATATATATATATATATATATATATATATATATATATATATATATATACTGGTAACCACAGCATCACCATTCTCCAGTTCTTGTAGTATCTCAGCAATTGTCAAGCTTCTGGAAGAAGAAAAATAATTCAATATATAAGATATAAAGCCTGTGTCTTTTGCTACTCAAACAACTAACAAACATTGGCTATTAGTGTCACAAAAGCCTAGCGTAACCATATGGTAACGCTCACAGCTTCTGCTAAATATATCTGTGTTTAGACAAATTATTTTTATTCACTACATTCAGTACAAGGAACTATTCATTTTTAATCAGAAAACATCAACAATAAGTATTTTTGAGGATGCTACATGGAAACAGATACAGATACAGATAATGGATACAGGGTGAACTAAACAGATTGTATGACTTGGCGGACAAATGGCAGATGGAGTTCAATGTAGGGAAGTGCAGTATTCTGAGTGTAGGTAGGAACAGCCCCTCACATAACTATTCCTTAAATGACACTCCCATAAGTAGGTCTGGGTGCGAGAGGGATTTAGAGATCTTAGTGAGCTCTGATCTCCGTCCAAGGACACAATGCATTCAAGCTAGAAATCGAGCAAATAGGGTACTGGGATTTATTTCAAGGAGCGTAAGAAACAGAAGCGCCGAAGTCTTCCTCAAACTATATTTAGCATTAGTTAGACCTCATCTTGACTATGCGGTTCAGTTCAGGTCACCTTACTATAAAATGGATATCAAAATGTAAGAATCGGTGCAGAGGAGGATGACCAAGATGATTCAGGGGTTGAGAAACTTGCCATGCGAGGAAAGACTCAACAGTTAAACTTGCATTCTCTAGAAAGGCGAAGGGTGCGTGGAGACATGATCGAGGTTTATAAATGGATGAAGGGCTTTAATAAGGGAGACATTCATAAGGTTTTGTTGGTAAGAGAACCGGGTAGGACACGAAGTAATGGTTTTAAACTGGATAAATTCAGATTAAACAGGGACATATGCAAAAATTGGTTTACAAACAGGGTGGTGGATGAGTGGAATAGGCTTAGCAGTCATGTGGTGAGTGCCAATACAATTGTCACATTCAAATATAGATTAGATAAATTCATGGACCGCGATATTTGGTGGGGCTAGATACACGGGAGCTTAGGGTCAGGGGAGCTGCCTCGTACAGGCCTACCGGTCTCTTGCAGACTCCTGTGTTCTTATGTTCTTATGTTCTTATGAAAAAAGTAAGGACTTACTTTTGTTGTCTGGCCATGGCTGCAACTTTACAGCACGTCTTCATTCTGTGGCTGCCTACTCCGGATTGGGAAGGCTGAATTCAACAGGCTACCAGGAACTTGTAGGAGCTATCGTACTCTAGACTGTGACACGGAAAAATTTACCTCTCTTCACTTCTTTTAATCGTATATGCATATGTAGAAAAATATCACGGTCACGCTAGGCTTTGAAGGGTTTATTAATTAATGAAACCGCTGGGTGTGGAAAGCCCCGTCCGCCGCCTCCTTCCTGGAGATCGTCACGAATCGTCCGTGCCGGTTCAACACCCTGACAGTCGGCCCTGTGCGCGTTGGCTGGGGGGTCGGTGCCTGCTCTGGCTTCTTGAAGTCGTCTTTCCGGGTCTGGCCGGGCCTGTGCTTGCTTCGGTGTTCAGCCTTTGCGAGAGGGAGCTCACGGTCGTCAATGTCGTTATGATTTATCTGGTTTACTTCAGCCCGTGCTGCGAGTTTCTTATTCTTTGTGTTAGATGTGGTTTTATCTCTTTTAACAATACCTTGTTTCTTTTGCTCATAGGCAGTCCTGCTGGCTCCTGTTGCTGCTGGGACGGGTGGAGGCGTCCACTTTGGCAGGACTCGCTGGGGCGTGGCGTGCCGCGCCAGCAGCTGGCCGAGCAGGGAGCAGGGGGAGGCGTACACGCCTGGCTCGAAAAGGGCGGCTTCCATCACTCGGTAGGCGTGCTGGAAGGCTCTGCGCACGTCCCAGACACGGAAGGAGGACCGCCCCAGGTCGTTGGTGGGACAGAGCGGGTCTTGGATGCAGAGGTCCGCCCGCCGGTGGCCGCGCGGCATCACGATGGGCACGTCTTCCTTACGCAGGTAGCGGCCGCGCCCCACTACGCTGATCCCCGTGCTGGCGAAATTAAACTCATAGCCGTAGAAGGCGAAGAAGCTCACCAGCAGCCACCCGAGGTCGTGCTGGGCGTCCGGTGGAATCTGCATCTTCAGTAAGCTGGTGACAATGAGGGTGACGGCGTGGGATGACACGCCCCCGTGAAGACCTCTGCCAGGCCCAGGCCACGCAGGTAGTGGCGCACCAGCAGTGAGATGGGCGCCAGGGCCGGACGCGGCGCAACAACTCCCGCACCAGCTCTGCGGCGCGCACGGCCGCCTCGCTGCCTAAGGACACGTCCACGGGCAAGCCCGTCGCCTGGTGCACGAACTTGACCAGTGGAACCGTCGTCTTCTCCAGCACGGTGAGCTGGCCGAGCCGCGCCACGCCCTCCCGCTGGAGGGCGTCGCGGAGTGCGAGCAGTGGAGAGGGTGACGCGGGCCAGTGGCCCAGCAGTGTCGCATCCACGTCGCTGTCCGCCATATAGAGGCCGTTGGCCAGGCTGCCGGTGGCCTCGACGCGCACCTGAGGCCACATTGTGACCACCACACGCCGCAGGTCCTCCACTGGACGCAGGCGACGCTGGTACTCGGCGTCTGAGCCGCCAGCCCACCGATGAAAGTCCAGTAGTTCCTGGTGCAGAGCGCGGCGGCTGCCGTCATAACACTTGGGAGGGCAGTCCCAGGGGGGCGGCGGGCGGGGAATTGGCGGTAGGAAAGAGGCGGTGTTGGCTGGCGGGGGTGTCGTTGTTGAGGGTGAAACAGACGAAGGGGCACGGGTGGGTGTCTGAGGAGATGCTTGGCGTGGCACAGGAGGAGTAACACTGGTCTGCGTTTGGGGTTCGGTTGCATGAACGTGTTTTAAAGTTTTGGCGGACGGGCTAGACTCTGCGGCATGACTTGTATCGTCTGTCGCCTCGACGGTGTTCGTGTTGTCCGCGGCTTGGGAACACTCTTCTTTCTCAATACTTTCTTCATATTCCTTGTGTTCTTCATTTTCATTTTCTTCTTCTTTCTCAATACTTTCTTCATTTTCCTTGTGTTCTTCACTTTCGTTTACTTCTTTTTTCTCAATATTTTCTTCATTTTCCTTGTGTTCTTCATTTTCGTTTACTTCTTCTTTCTCAATATTTTCTTCATATTCCTTGTGTTCTTCATTTTCATTTTCTTCTTTCTCAATATTTTCTTCATTTTCCTTGTGTTCTTCATTTTCATTTTCTTCTTTCTCAATATTTTCTTCATTTTCCTTGTGTTCTTCATTTTCGTTTACTTCTTCTTTCTCAATATTTTCTTCATTTTCCTTGTGTTCTTCATTTTCGTTTACTTCTTTTTTCTCAATATTTTCTTCATTTTCCTTGTGTTCTTCATTTTCGTTTACTTCTTCTTTCTCAATATTTTCTTCATTTTCTTTGTGTTCATTTTTATTTTCTTCTTTCTCAATATTTTCTTCATTTTCTTCCTGTTCTTCATTTTCATTTCCTTCTTTCCTCGTAGTATTTTCTTCATTTTCCTTCTGCCCGTCATTTTCATTCCCTTCCATCTCATTGTCTGTATTTTGTCTGTGGTCTTCTTTCTCAATGTCTTCCTCAGTTTCCTTATGTACTTCATTTTTTTTCTCCTCGTTTGCATTGTCTACTTCATCTTCCTTATTCCCGTCATTTTCCCTTTCCACCTCTTCCTTGTTTTCCATCTCTTCTTCCTTTTCTGTCTCTTCTTCAGTTACCAAGTCTTCTTTGGTTTCTGTATCTCCTTTTTCCAAGTCTTCTTCATTTTCCAACCCTTCTTCGCCTTCTGTCTCCGTCTCTTCTCCCATCTTCTCCACACACCCGTCACTCGGGTGCTCCTCTCCTTCATTTCCTACTTCTGTCACCCTTTCCTCACCCGCCTCCATCCCCGTCGCCGCGGGTGTCTCCGTGTCGCGTGGTCCTTCCTGGACACACTCCTTCACCTCCTCCAGGTGTGTTTCTTCTTGCTTTTCTTCATCGCCCCCCTTATCAGGTGGTGTCACGTCCAGGCCTGTTTCTTCACCTCCTTCCCGGCGGGACGGTGGGCTGGAGGCCACGGCAGCCAGGGCCGCCAACATCGCCAGGAGCAGCAGCAGGCCGCCGCAAACTAGCAGAGTTCTAACGAAACCTGCTTGCTCCTCCTCAGCCTGCCGTACCTGCTCGTGCAGGCAGTCCAGATGCCGCTTGGCCCCGGCCAGCATCCGCAGCACGTCCCACCAGCCGTCGCCGGCGGGGAGGCCACACTCCATCAGGGGATCCCGGGGCGGTGCAGGGCGCAGCGCGCCGGGGAGCCACCAGGCGCCGGCCAGACGCTGCCTTAGCTCTCCCAGCGCCGTTGTGTGTGGCCCGGCGGCCTGCCACTCCTGCCGCGCCTCCAGGAGCGGCCCGCCGTAGCGGGCGGCGCCCCAGAGGTACGGCGCGAGGGCCGCAATGATGCCTGCAAGTACGATTCCGATTTTCTTTTGGTAGTTGTTCATTTTTGTTCCTCTGTGTTTATGAAAAGAGTGTGACAGGAGGCAGAGCGGGCTAGACTGGGATTGTTCAGAACCAGGATGGAAAGTGAAGGCCTCCACAGACTCAGAGGAAAACTTACAGAGAATGATCGAGGACCTTCACAGGGTGTGAACGTAGACCCAAAGAAGAAAAGGAAGGAAACAAAGGTAGTGTTTAGTAATCAGTTGGCCGTGTTCTCCCTTAATAATACAAGACAACGTGTTTTCTGTGTAGAATTAGTGGAAGAAAGGTGAGTGTGGACGCCCCATAGAGGTGGGGAGGGAGAGGAGGGGGAAGGCTAGCACGTGTAATATTAGGATGGGAGGGACCGTTGAGAAGGAGAGAGTAATGGAAAGTGAAAGATGAGCAAAAGAAAAGAAATATTAAAAGGTGGGTTGTTGAATGAGAGAACAGAGAATAGAAGAGGCCTGTAGAAGAGAAGGAAGGAAAGACGTGACGGAGGGGAATCGGAACTGTCGAGAAGTGGCCAAGAAAGGGAAGGGGAAGGATGTGCTGAGGAGGATGACGGGGTGTAAGAAAAACGGGAAGGCAAAAGGGAGGGAGGGAAGAAAAGACGAATGGGGACCATGAAGGAGGGAAAACGGTTGTAAGGGAATAAAGGAAGGTGAGGGTGGTGGAAGGAGGAAGGGGAACCAAAGGAAGGAGGGAATTAGAAGAGAGAGAGAGAGAGAGAGAGAGAGAGAGAGAGAGAGATAATGTGTTGTAATCAGGATGAGTTTGCCAAGGCGGCGTGGCGAGGAGAGGCGAGGCGAGGGAAGGCGAGGCATCCTGCAAGGTCAAGTTAAAGCTGGAGGCTGCTGAAGGAGGCGCAGCAGAAGGAGGAGAAAAAGAAAGAAAGAAAGAGAGAAAGAAGAAAAAGAGACATATGTAAAAGCACAACAATGTAGAATTTTGAAAACAACGAAAATATTATAAATTGAAGTGATAAAGAATGTTATGCAGAAGAAGAAGAAGAAGAAGAAGAAAGTTCATAAAAGTAAGTACTAATTATAAGAACTTATTAAAACGAAGAAAACAAAATCGTAATGGAAAAGGAAAGAAAGTTGTAATGGTGAAAAGAAGAAGAAGAAGAGGAAGAGGATGAGGGAGAGTATGGTGGCGGCTGTTTCCAATCCCTAATTCTTCACCTCCCACTTACTCTGTACTCACACCGTCCCAGCCATCCTCATCCTGACTTATCATCCCCTTCCTTCCTTCCTTGCAAACTATCGTCCTTTTGTTCCCCCTCTTCAGTCACCTCACACCCTCACCCTCACGCTCCCTCCTTCTCTCACCATCATGCCGTCCCTTCATCCCCTTCCTTCCTTCCTTCCTTCCTTCCTTCCTTGCAATCTATCGTCCTTTTGTTCCCCCTCTTCAGTCACCTCACACCCTCACCCTCACGCTCCCTCCTTCTCCCATCATCATGCCGTCCCTTCATTCCCTTCCTTCCTTCCTTCCCTCCTTGCAATCTATTGTCCTTTTGTTCCCCCTCTTCAGTCACCTCACACCCTCACCCTCACGCTCCCTCCTTCTCCCATCATCATGCCGTCCCTTCATCCCCTTCCTTCCTTCCTTCCTTCCTTCCTTGCAATCTATCGTCCTTTTGTTCCCCCTCTTCAGTCACCTCACACCCTCACCCTCACGCTCCCTCCTTCTCCCATCATCATGCCGTCCCTTCATCCCCTTCCTTCCTTCCTTCCTTCCTTCCTTCCTTGCAAACTATCGTCCTTTGTTCCTCCTCTTCAGTCACCTCACCCTCACCCTCACGCTCCCTCCTTCTCTCACCATCATGCCGTCCCTTCATTCCCTTCCTTCCTTCCTTCCTTCCTTCCTTGCAAACTATCGTCCTTTTGTTCCTCCTCTTCAGTCACCTCACACCCTCACCCTCACGCTCCCTCCTTCTCTCACCATCATGCCGTCCCTTCCTTCCTTCCTTCCTTCCTTCCTTCCTTCCTTGCAATCTATCGACCTTTTGTTCCTCCTCTTCAGTCATCTCACACCCTCACCCTCACGCTCCCTCCTTCTCCCACCATCATGCCGTCCCTTCATCCCCTTCCTTCCTTCCTTCCTTCCTTCCTTCCTTGCAATCTATCGTCCTTTTGTTACCCATCTTCAGTCTCCTCACTCCCTCACCCTCCCGCTCCCTCCTTCTCCCACCATCATACCGTCCCTTCATCCCCTTCCTTCCTTCCTTCCTTCCTTCCTTCCTTCCTTGCAATCTATCGTCCTTTTGTTCCTCCTCTTCAGTCACCTCACACCCTCACCCTCACGCTCCCTCCTTCTCCCATCATCATGCCGTCCCTTCATCCCCTTCCTTCCTTCCTTCCTTCCTTGCAATCTATCGTCCTTTTGTTCCCCCTCTTCAGTCACCTCACACCCTCACCCTCACGCTCCCTCCTTCTCTCACCATCATGCCGTCCCTTCCTTCCTTCCTTCCTTCCTTCCTTGCAATCTATCGTCCTTGTGTTCCTCCTCTTCAGTCACCTCACACCCTCACCCTCACGCTCCCTCCTTCTCCCATCATCATGCCGTCCCTTCATCCCCTTCCTTCCTTCCTTCCTTCCTTCCTTCCTTCCTTGCAATCTATCGTCCTTTTGTTCCTCCTCTTCAGTCACCTCACACCCTCACCCCCACGCTCCCTCCTTCTCCCACCATCATGCCGTCCCTTCCTTCCTTCCTTCCTTCCTTCCTTCCTTCCTTGCAATCTATCGTCCTTTTGTTCCTCCTCTTCAGTCACCTCACACCCTCACCCTCACGCTCCCTCCTTCTCTCACCATCATGCCGTCCCTTCATCCCCTTCCTTCCTTCCTTCCTTCCTTCCTTCCTTCCTTGCAATCTATCGTCCTTTTGTTCCTCCTCTTCAGTCAACACCACACCTCACCCTCACGCTCCCTCCTTCTCTCACCATCATGCCGTCCCTTCATCCCCTTCCTTCCTTCCTTCCTTCCTTCCTTCCTTGCAATCTATCGTCCTTTTGTTCCTCCTCTTCAGTCACCTCACACCCTCACCCTCACGCTCCCTCCTTCTCTCACCATCATGCCGTCCCTTCCTTCCTTCCTTCCTTCCTTCCTTGCAAACTATCGTCCTTTTGTTCCTCCTCTTCAGTCACCTCACACCCTCACCCTCACGCTCCCTCCTTCTCACAACAACAAGCCGTCCCTTCAAACCCTTCCTTCCTTCCTTCCCTCCTTCCTTCCTTGCAATCTATCGTGCTTTGTTCCTCCTCTTCAGTCACCTCCACACCTCACCCTCACGCTCCCTCCATCTCTCACCCTCATGCATTCCGTTCCTACCGTTCCTTCCTTCCTTCCTTCCTTCCTTCCTTCCAATCTAACGTGCATTAGTTCCTCCTCTTCAGTCACCTCACACCTCACCCTCACGCTCCCTCCTTCTCTCACCATCATGCTGTCCCTTCATCCTTCCTTCCTTCCTTCCTTCCTTCCTTCCTTCCTTGCAATCTATCGTGCTTTTGTTCCTCCTCTTCAGTCACCTCACACCCTCACCCTCACGCTCCCTCCTTCTCTCACCATCATGCCGTCCCTTCCTTCCTTCCTTCCTTCCTTCCTTCCTTGCAATCTATCGTGCTTTTGTTCCTCCTCTTCAGTCACCTCACACCCTCACCCTCACGCTCCCTCCTTCTCTCACCATCATGCCGTCCCTTCCTTCCCTACCTGCCTTCCTTCCTTCCTTCCTTCCTTGCAATCTATCGTGCTTTGTTCCTCCTCTTCAGTCACCTCACACCCTCACCCTCACGCTCCCTCCTTCTCTCACCATCATGCCGTCCCTTCCTTCCTTCCTTCCTTCCTTCCTTCCTTCCTTCCTTCCTTGCAATCTATCGTGCTTTTGTTCCTCCTCTTCAGTCACCACACCCTCACCCCTCACGCTCCCTCCCTCACTCACCTGCCTTCCTTCCTTCCTTCCTTCCTTCCTTCCTTCCTTGCAATCTATCGTGCTTTTGTTCCTCCTCTTCAGTCACCTCACACCCTCACCCTCACGCTCCCTCCTTCTCTCACCATCATGCCTTCCTTCCTTCCTTCCTTCCTTCCTTCCTTCCTTCCTTCCTTCCTTCCTTGCAATCTATCGTGCTTTTGTTCCTCCTCTTCAGTCACCACACACCCTCACCCTCACGCTCCCTCCTTCTCTCACCATCATGCTGTCCCTTCCTTCCTTCCTTCCTTCCTTCCTTCCTTCCTTCCTTTCAATCTATCTTCCTTTTGTTCCTCCTCTTCAGTCACCACACCTCACCCTCACGCTCCCTCCTTCTCTCACCATCATGCTGTCCCTTCCTTCCTTCCTTCCTTCCTTCCTTCCTTCCTTCCTTCCTTGCAATCTATCGTCCTTTGTTCCCCTCTTCAGTCACCCCACACCTCACCTCCACGCTCCTCCTTCTCTCACCATCATGCCGTTCCTTCCTTCCTTCCTTCCTTCCTTCCTTCCTTCCTTCCTTGCAATCTATCGTGCTTTTGTTCCTCCTCTTCAGTCACCTCACACCTCACCCTCACGCTCCCTCCTTCTCACCATCATGCCGTCCCTTCCTTCCTTCCTTCCTTCCTTCCTTCCTTCCTTGCAATCTATCGTCCTTTGTTCCTCCTCTTCAGTCACCTCACCTCACCCTCACGCTCCCTCCTTCTTTCACCATCATGCCGTCCCTTCCTTCCTTCCTTCCTTCCTTCCTTCCTTCCTTCCTTCCTTGCAATCTATCGTGTTTGTTCCTCCTTCAGTCTCACCTGCAATCTATCGTCCTTTTGTTCCTCCTCTTCAGTCACCTCACACCCTCACCCTCACGCTCCCTCCTTCTCCCATCATCATGCCGTCCCTTCATCCCCTTCCTTCCTTCCTTCCTTCCTTCCTTGCAATCTATCGTCCTTTTGTTCTCCCTTTTCAGTCACCTCACACCCCTCTTCCTTCCTTCCTTGCAATCTATCGTCCTTTTGTTCCTCCTCTTCAGTCACCTCACCACCTTCACCCTCACGCTCCCTCCTTCTCTCACCATCACGCCGTCCCTACATTCCCTTCCTCATTCATCGTCCCCTTCCTTCCTTCCTGCCTTCCTTGCAATCTCTCTCCTCCAGTTTGTTCCTCCCCTTCTCACATTCTCACGCGCTCCTCATCGCTATTCATCCTTCATCCTCTCATCATCATTCTGTCATTTCTCCCTTTATCATCCCCTTCCTTCCTCCCTTTCCTGCAATCTCTCTCCTCCAGTTACTCCTCCTCTTCGTGGCTATCTCACATTCTCTTCATCGCTATTCATCCTTCATCCCTTCATGAACTCTCTCTGCGCCGCTTACCATCATCCCCTTCCTCATTTATCCTCCTCTTCTTTCCTTCCTTCCTTCCTCTTATCTCTCATTTCCTCTGCGGCCCTTACCATCCTCTCACAAGCGTTCAATGCGTTAAGGACCTGGGGTCAAAATCGCGTCAAACCTCAAATTCTTACATCAATGTATCGATGCAGCAAATAAAGCGAACAGAATGTTGGGCTTCATTAAAAGAAACTTTTTATTCAAGAATAAAGATGTAATACTTCCGCCGTACAATAGTTTAGTCAGTCCACACTTGGAATAGTCGGTACAGTTTTGGTCTCCTCACCATGCAAAGGACATTGCTAAATTAGAAGGTGTTCAGCGTCGGACAACAAAAATGATCCCTTCCTTGCGCAACAAATCCTACGAAGAAAGGCTTTCCACCCTTAACATGTTCTCTCTTGAGAAACGTCGCCTCCGAGGAAAACTGATCAAATGTTTTAAAATACTTAATGGTTTCACGAATGTAGACAGAACAAAATTCTTTATGATCGATGACACTTTGCGAACTAGGAACAATGGCACAAAACTCAAATGTAGACAAGTAAATTCAGACTGCACCAAATTTTTCTTCACCAAGGTTGTAGTGCGAGAATGGAATAAGCTCTCACCGTCATTGGTCCAGTGTAACACGATTGACTCCTTTAAAAACAAGCTCGACCGTCACTTCCTTGAACTTAATATTAACTAGAGTAGAAAAGCAACGTTTAGGAACCATCTGATTAGTATAGATTCACTTAGGTTTAAGGACAGACCACCGACTCTGGAGCAGGGGGTCTGTGTGGTCTGATTTTCTATGTAAATCTGTAAATCTTCCTCCCTTATTATTCCTTTACTTCCTTCTTTTCTTCCTTGCTTTCTTCCTTGTAATCTCTATCCTACTTCGCCTCCTCCTCCTTATCATCCACTCTACCTCCTTTACCATCCTTCCTCTACCTACTTTGCCCTTCTTATTAAGCAGCTTCAATCACCCAGGAGCTCAGCCTTAAGCAGGGACAATGACCTTAATCTTCAAACTTTAGGACGGTGTTTCAGAGGTGCCTAGCTCAGCTAGTGGGAGGGGGGCAGGGGGGCAG